>NC_073305.1:214297222-214322222 GCF_027595985.1 Sorex araneus
CTCCTCTTCCTTCCCCTCCTCTTCCTCCTTCTTCTCCTGCTCCTCCTCCTCCTTCTTCTCCTTCTCCTCCTTTTCTTCTTCTTCTTCTTTTCTTCTTCTTCTTCTTCTTCTTCTTCTTCTTCTTCTTCTTCTTCTCTTCTTCTTCTTCTTCTTCTTCTTCTTCTTCTTCTTCTTCTTCTTCTTCTCCTCCTCCTCCTCCTCCTCTCCTCCTCCTCTCCTCCTTCTTCTTCTTCCTCTTCCCTCTTCTTCTCCTTCTCCTTCTTCCTCTTCTTCTTCTTCTTCTTCTTCTCTTCTTCTTCTTCTTCTTCTTCTTCTTCTTCTTCTTCTTCTTCTTCTTCTTCTTCTTCTTCCTTCTTCTCTTCCTCTTCCTTCTCCTCCTCCTCCTCCTCCTCCTCCTCCTCCTCCTCTTCCTCCTTTCTTCAGTGGCTGTTCCCATCTCCCCAGACGTCAACGCTCTGAGGGGGGTCTGATCAACTTGAACCTGCTTGAAGTGGTCCGTAAGCCTCTGATGATTCTCTTGGAGTTTCAGCCATGGGGGGAGAGCTCTCGCAAGCGGGCGCACCCGAGGTTCTTGGGAAAGACAGTGGTGTCTGGGTCCACGGACTCAGTGTCCCCTTCAGAGCACTCGCCCCACGGGCAGTTCCGGCGCCATCTGATTTCTCCTCCTGGCCAGAACCCTGGGGCTCTGGGGGAAGGTGAGAGGCAAAATACGTGGCTGCATTCCACAGATCCAACAACCCTGCCGGAGACAAGGCCAGCGCTGGCCCCAGCCTTCCCGGGCCGCCGGCCCTGCCAGTTCTCCATCTGTGAATTGATTTTCTCTGCGAGAAGAGCCTCGCTGATCTCATTAGTTCTCTTCTTCCATCTTTGGCACGGGAAGGCGATACCATCCATGGTTTAATGCCTCCTGTGTCCTGCGCATTATAGGATTATTATCAACAGAATTACAAGAAACTGTTTTCACCCAAATCACGGTGCACAAAGCCGTGCGCAGTCCTTCCTCTAAGCCAGAGGGTCCCAGACTTATTTAATCCACTGCCTCCCCGTTTCAGAAAATAACCAACCACTCAACGCCTACCCCCTGCAAACTATCATTAAACAGAGAGTGCCCCAATGCGCTTGAGGCTCCTTCCCCGCCTCTTCGCTTCCCTTCAAGGGGGTGTCTTTTCCCTCCTCGAGGCAAGTGGTCAGGGGTCCTGGGGGGCTCCATGCATCCAGGCCTGATGCCTGCAAACAGATATTTGTTCTCTCAGCTGTTTGGTGCAAAAAAAAGCAAGACTCCTAACTTGAACATTTTTTTTAGATTTGAACTCCTGGTAGAGTTATAGATTTCCTGATAAGAGGATTTTCTCTCACCCCCGCCCCCCTCCACACACCTTTTATAGCAATTCCATTTAACTGTTTCCTCCCCCCCTTTTGATTGGAAATTAGTCGGAGGAGGTCTTCAAAGGAATTCTCTGAAGGATGCTAGAGCTCAAGATTTAGAGTCCAATAGATACTTTCTAAAAAAACCCGGGGCCCCGTTGCTGAGCTCTAAAGACAAGGGGAGTCTCTCATGCAAGTTCGATAACTAATTAAAATCACACCCCACAGAAAAGTTGCTCCTGATCTTATCTGCTCCTTGGGACTCTCTGCAAGAGAAGGGGAAAGCGAAGGGATGAGATGGTTTCTACCGAGCTGTGGGGGCCGAGAAGAAGGACTCTTCATTCACGTGGGTCTCCCCAGGACTTAGCCGGGGTCCGCAAATACCGTAGTTCACCTAATACACAGTGAGAAAGAGTCTTTGTCTTTGGCGTCACCATTTTTTTTTTTTTAACTGAAGCACCATAACATGCGTAGACATTACAGCGCCACATTAATACAGCACGTGTCCAGTTGGAGCCATTTCCCCAAACCTGAATTCACCTCTATCACCAGAATCTGGATCAAGAAACAGACATCTCGGGGGCTGGAGCGACAGCACAGTGGGGGAGGGGCGTTTACCCTGCACACCGGCTGACCCGTGTTTCAATTCCCAGCATCCCATAAGGTCCCCTGAGCACCTCCAGGAGTAATTCCTGAGTGCAGAGCCAGGAGTGACCCCTGTACATTGCCGAGTGTGAACCAAAAAGCAAGGAAGGAAGAAAGAAAGAAAGAAAGAAAGAAAGAAAGAAAGGAAAGAAAGAAAGAAAGAAAGAAAGAAAGAAAGAAAGAAAGAAAGAAAGAAAGAAAGAAAAATACAAAAATCTGTCGGGCCCCAGAAGTGTCTCTCTTGCCTCTCTTCCTTTGTTCTCACCTCCACTCACCTCCATCCACACCCCTGCCCCATCTTGACAGCTAACAACACAGACTCACCTGGCTTATATTGGAATTCTGTGCAAGTGGGGTGAGGCGGCGTGTCTTGTCTATGCCGTTATTGCGGCCCCGGGGCTCAGGCCTCTCGCTCTGCCGGGCGGGGACCTGCCTGTCCTAACTGCCCGGAGGTATTGCTCCGAGGCTGCTACGGATGGAGTGTCTGCAGCCTCTCCCTGCCCCTGCGCCCCCATAATGCACATGTGGAGGCCCTGATTCCTAGGAGGGTGGGATCTGGGGGCGGGGGGGGGAAGAGGAGTGGGGGTTAGGTGGTCCGGTTGGCGAGTCCTCGGGGTGGGACCAATCGCTGATCTCCAGCACAGGCTGACCAAGCCTTCTCTTCCCTTGCCTGCCCGTGGGGAAAGTTCTGGAAGGGAGAGAGAGAAGCCGGTTGTTGGCCTGCCAGCCCTCATCTGCCACCAAGTCTGCTGACCCCTGCTGTCGGGTCCCCCAGTGTCCGGGATGGACAGGAGCCCATGGCGTGGACGGCTTCGGCCAGCTGTGGTACTTCGCTACCCGGGCCCAGGCGGACGGAGGCAATGGGGACCTGCCGCTCTAAAGGACGCCCCCAACTCTCCCTGAGGGACCCCTCCCGCTGGTCACACCTGGGATTCTGTTTCCAGACAAGGACCCGAGCATCGTGACCTGCCCCGGGTGACGGGTTCGCGGCGAGGGGGGCTCCCGGTGCTCTCTGAGCGCCGACCCTGAGCGGGAGGGCGCGGAACAAGGAGCACAGCCACGGAGCTGCCCCCAGGGGTGTTTCTCTGGCTCTGGGGCTCCCTTCCATTGCGGGGTACTGGCCATGAGGATCCGCACCTGGGTTTTGGTTTTGCTTCTACACCTCTCTCTCCCTCTCTCTCTGTCTCCCTCTGTCTCTGTCTCTCTCCTTCTCTCTCTCCCTCTCTCTCTCCCTCTCCCTCTGTCTCTCTCTGTCTCTCTCTACCTCTCTCTCTGTCTCTCTCCCTCTCTCTGTCTCTGTCTCTCTCCCTCTCTCTGTCTCTGTCTCCCTCTCTCTCTCCTTCCTCTCTCTCCCCTCTCTCTGTCTCTCTCCCTCTCTCTCTCCCCCTCCCTCTCTCTGTCTCTGTCTCTGTCTCCCTCTCTGTCTCCCTCTCTCTCCCTCTCTCTCCTCCCTATCTCTCCCTCTCTCTCTCCCTCTCTTCCCCTCTCTCCCTCTATCTCTCCCTCTCTCTGTCTCTCTCTCCCTCTCTCTCTCCCCCTCTCTCCCTCTCTTCCCCTGTCTCTGTCTCTCTCTCTCCCTCTCTTTCCCCCTCTCTCTCCCTCTCTATATCTCCCTCTCTCTGTCTCTCTCTCCCCCTCTCTCCCCCCTCTCTCCCTCTCTTTCTCCCTCTCTCTGTCTCTTTCTCCCTCTCTCTCTCCCTCTCTGTCTCTGTCTCTCTCTCTCTCCCTCTTTCTCCCTCTCTCTCACCCCTCCCTCCCCTTCTTGTTCTTATCCCCCCTGGCTCCAGAATGCAGAGTTTCTCAAGTTTTTCACCCCGCTAAATCAAGGACCTGTGTCTACCTTGCTCCCCCGGGCGAGTCTGGAGCCCCTTGCTACACAGTTACTCAGTAGCAGCTTGTATCTTTCCTGAGTTCCTGTCCCATGTAATAGGAACTTCCGTGATGAGTGATTCTCCACATACTAAACACAGTCCTCCACCAGAGCTGCAGAGTAGGAGATCTGAGACAGTGTTTATTTTGCTTAGTACTTCAGATGGGGGTGGAGGGCGTCTAGTACGTCCTTGAAAGATGTGACAGAGCTAACGAAGGGAGGGCGGATAGACGAATGGATGAGCCCCTGCGTGTAGCGTCATCAGAGAGTTTGCTGCTCTGTGCCAACAGCCACTGCCTGCAACATCCTGGATGCTGGTGGCGGGGGTGACAGCTCGCCGGACACCCAAGGCACAATCTTTGGGTGGAGTTGTCTTTTTTTTTTCTTCTTTTTGGGTCACACCCAGCGATGCTCAGGGGTTACTCCTGGCTCTGTACTCAGGAATCACTCCTGGCGGTGCTCGGGGGACCCTATGGGATGCTGAGGATTGAACTCACGTGGGCTGTGTGAGGCAAGTGCTCTAACCACTGTGCTATTTCTTGGGCCCCTGGGATGAATTCTTTTTTTTTTTTTTTTTTTTTTTGCTTTTTTGGGTCACACCCAACGATGCTCTAGGGTTTACTCCTGGCCCTGCACTCAGGAATTACCCCTGGCGGTGCTTAGGGGACCCAATGGGATGCCAGGGATTGAACCCGGGTCGGCTACATGCAAGGCCAACGCCCTGCCTGCCGTACTAGCGCTCCAGTCCCTGGGGTGAATTCTTGAGCTCTGTATGAATTCTCAAGTCTGTGAGCCCAGCCGGGACTTATGCAGCCCCGTGAGTTTATCCCAGGGCCTCGGTTTTCGTCCCCTTTCTCCGGCCCTGTGAGTGGGAGCTGCCGCTCTCTTTAATTAAGGCTGGAGGGATGGCTTCCTGAGTGGGTAATATATTCCTGGAGTCCAGCATTTCATCTGCACAGCCCACGTTTCCCTGCGAAACGGGGAAGATTCATTAAGACAATGGCCAGACGGCTTGCTTCCTCGCTTGCCTGTTCGCCGATGGTTAATGAATGAATAAATAACAGGCCTATTCATTACCAACTTCGGCGTGGAAATAATGATCGGGGCTCTCTCATTTTGCTCGGAATGATGTCTCCGGCACTCGGACGCCCTTCTGTCTTGGCCACTGCAGGATTTCCCACTTGAAAGGCTGGAGGCCCCGGGGGTTGCGGGGAATGGGGGGGGGGCGCTGACTCACCTCTGGCTCACCTCTGAGAGAAGCCATCACTCTTCCTGTCCCCCAGGACCTCCTTCTGTGCTCAGGGAAAGCTCCTTTATGGAAGGAGACCCGGGGACCCCAAGAAGTAAATGAGACTGGTAGGCCCATTAATTCTCTGAGTACACCCTCGGGACACCTGGGGCATTATAATGTAATTACCGCTAAGAAAGTCTAAATTCCTATGTACTCTGCCAAGAAGCATTTCCCAGGCAGGGAGGTGGTCAGCTGGGCCCTGCTGCGAACAGGCGCCTCACTCTGGCCGCTGGAGGAAGCCACAAGGGCCGTGGCGGTGACTCGTGATCAATCAGGGGACAAGTAACCCCTGATACTTTGTCATTCAGGACTCCATCCTTGGCGGGGGGCTCAGGAATTAAGCACGACTGGACTTCTCTTTCTTTTCCTTTCTTTTCTTTTTTTCATTTTCTTTTTTTTTATTAGTGGATCACCATGAGACAAAGTTACAGACTTACAGGTTTTCATGCTTATGTTTCAGTCATACAATGATCGAGTACCCATCCCTCCACCAGTGCCCATTTTCCACCATTAATGGTCCCAGCATCCCTCCCACCACCCCCACCCTGTCCCCTTCACCCTACCCCGCCTCTGTGGCAGGGCATTCCATTTTGCTCTCTCTCTCTCTCACTTTGGGTGTTGTGGTTTGCTATAGAGGTATTAAGTGGCCATCATGTTCGGTCCATAGTCTACTTTCAGCCCGTATCTCCCATACGACTGGACTTCTCGTGTCTCTCCTGGGCTGGTCAAATGGTCTCCTGCCCTTTTGCTTCCTCTGCCACTTTGGTTCTCTCCCTGCTTGCTCCCTGATCTTTGAAACACACACGTGGCAACACGACTTCCGGCCAAGAATCCAAGGGCCCCGTGGGGAGCAAGAGAGGGTCCGTGTCGCCGAGACCAGGGAGCACTGGGGTTGAGTCTTTTTAACAGCCAGGGAAAGGATGGGTTTCTACCTCCCCCACCCCTGCCCCCAGCCTGGCTGTTGGCGCCACTGGTGAAAAGCAATTCGAAAGAGAACACAAAGCCTCAGACCAGGATGAGAAACGTCCACTCCGCTGTGGAAGGTTAGTTTTGGGTCCCTCCTGGGGGACGGGCTCCTTCCCCCTTCTCCATCAGGAAGTACGAGGAGCGTTCTCTGCTCAAGTAAATGGTTATAGAAGCATTCCTCTCTCTCCAATGTCTGCTCTCAGCTTGCTGTGGCTCTAGACAGTTGCCTCCCATCTCTGAACCCACTGATTCCTCTGGAGCAAGAGAATCTGGACCAAATGACGGCAAGGTCACCCTCCTTCTGACATGTGGTGTAAAAGGGGTTCAGATCACCACTCTTGGACACCAGATCCGATACGCGCAGGCACCCAGGTGTCGAGTTGGCCGACAGGAAAGCCCACGGTCATCTCTGAGTTTCTCCAGGTGACTCATTTCAGGTGAGACCATCAGCCCAGTGCTTCCTGGAGGCCTGATTTTCCAGAAAAGCCCCAAATCCGTGGCTTTATAGAAGATAAACAGTGTTGAAATACTGGCGTCAGCAGCGCTTAATCAGAGCCACAGACAGGAAGTGAGGGCAGCCAAGAGCCTTTCTCTGACTTTTGGGGACTCGGTTCTCAACCAGTCCCCAGGAGGAATGAACGCTTACTGGCCACTTTGGGGAGGGGGGTCACACTCGGCTGTGCCTAAAGAAACACGTGGTGCCGGGGATAGAACCCGGGTCAGCCAGGTGCAGAGACGAGCGTCCAATCTACTGGGCTATTTGGTTCAATTCTCTTTTCTGTTTTTGTTTGTTTGTTTCTGTTTGGGGGCCACCCCGGCGAGTCTCAGGGGTTACTCCTGATGCCTTACACAGGAATCGTCCCTGATGGTGCTCAGGGGGGACCCTAGGGAATTCCTGGGTTCAAACCCAGGTCAGCCGCACGCAAGGCAAATTCCCTCCCCGCTAGATTATCGCTCCGGCCCCTGCTTCCCATTCTTAAATGTAAGTCAGGGAAACTGAGGCAAATGCCCAGACGTCTGTGCCACGACACACACTGAAGTCGCTCAGGCTCCCTGCTGGGCCGTTCCCGGGCCAGGCGTGGTCTGGCTGGGGGGCGCCCAGTTCCAGCAGCGGTAAGAAGCCCCCTTGCCCACCGACCATACCTACAGCCTCTCCCCGAGGAGGCAATCCTGCTCGGACCGAGGACCTGAAAGGAGCCAGCGGCTGGGAGAGAACGTCAGAGACGAAGGGCTTCCAGGGGCGGGCGGGATCTGAGGGGCCGAGGCCCTCCATGAGCTCGATTGGAAGTTCTGGAAGTTGTACCTGACGCTCACAGCAATGGCCACAAGCTGAAAATGAGCCCACACAGGCCAGGGAAACAATGAAAGGCAGGGGCCCAACGGGCTTGTTTCTAGTGACAGACTTAGAAACTTTCATGACTCCGTTTCAGTCATAGTGTTCGAGTACCCATCCCTGCCTCCACCAGTGCCCATTCTCCAGCACCATTGATCCCAGTGTCCCTCCCGCCACCCCCACCCCATCCCTTCCCCCCACCCCACCCCACCCTGCTGCCTCTGTGGCAGCACATCCCCTTTCACTCTCGCTCTCCTTTTGGATACTCTATCACTGTCATCCCATTGCTCATCGATTTGTTCGAGCGGGCACCAGTAACGTCTCTCATTGAGAGACTTATTGTTACTGTGTTTGGCATATCCAATACGCACGGGTAGCTTGCCAGGCTCTGCCGCGCGGGCTCCATACTCTCGGTAGCTTGCCGGGCTCTCGGAGAGGGGCGGAGGAATCAACTCGGGTCGGCCGGATGAAAGGCAAAAGCCCAACCGCTGTTCGCAATACAGTACTAAGCGGCCATCATGTTCGGTCCATAGTCTACCGTCAGCCCGAATCTCCCATCGTGAGCAGGCCCTCCAAGCATCCTTTATTTGTTGGTTCCTTCTCTACCCCAGCTGCCTTTTCCCCCAGCAAGGGAGGCCGGCTTCCAAGCCGTGGAGGAATCCTCCTGGCCCTTATCTCTACTCTCCTTGGGTGTTAGTCTCCCCTTCTGTGACTTTAGATTCCACAAAGGGTTATTTTTAATCTCGACCCTCAAAGGCAGAAGGCGCCGGCTGACTTATCAGAAAGAAGGAAACTGCTTTGGGGTTGGGCCCAATACAGAGATGGGGGATTTGGGGGCAGGACCACGGCCCCGGGCCCTGTCTCGGTGATGAGTGGGAGGAGGGCAACGCAGCTGTAGGCCCCCAGCATCCTGCTCTTGCCCCCCACTGCCCACTCGCCCGTGTGACAGGACACGTGGGAGCCTGCCTGTTTGGGCTCAGGGGGCAGGGAAATGGCAGGCACGTGGACAGCCGCACACATATGAGGGATGGACATGTAAACACGCATGTGGCATGTCTCTGAGGCTCCAGAAACTCTCCCGGGAGGACCGGGCCCCCCCTGCTCGGCTGCACACATTCCCTTCCCCCGGAAAAGCCCCACAGGAGCGTCTGTGCCAGGACAGGTCTGCCCCTGGCACCGCTGGCGGGCCCCTCTCCCCTTGCAGGAAAAGGGAGAGAAAAGCCAGAGACAGATGCAGGAGCTGGGAATTCTGGGAATATCTCGGGAAGGCAGAAAGGCTCCGGGTGGGGAAATTCAGAACCGGGTTGCTTGGTTCTGAATTTCCCAGAAATCCAGGAAGCCCAGGGACGAGGATTTCTCTCCTCTGGCTCGTGACGGGAGAGACGGGGGCGCTGGAGGGAGGATGCTGTGGATTCGATTCCCTCCGTGAGCACCTCTGCCAGAGCAGGCAGCCGGCTCTGCCCCCGCTTCCTCTGGGACGCACAGACCAGAAGGTTCCGTCCTCTCAGTGGCGTAGGCCAGCGTCGAGGAGGAGCAGACTTTGCTCCCTGTGGACGGGGAGCTGGCACGGCGGGGCAAGGCCAGCGATGGGCAAGGGCCTGGGGCATGACGGAGACAGGAAGGGACTTGGAGAAGGAGAGGGTGACCCTGACGCTCGGGGTGAAAGAGTCCCTAGAAGCCTGAAGGGCAAGGCTTGGAGTGATCTCAAGAGCCAGGCCAAGAGGACATGTAAAACCAAAGCCCATCGTGCCAGTTTTATTTTTTTAAATTTTTTTTGTGGGGGGGGGGGAGGAATCTCCTTTTGCTTCCTTCTCCTCCCATTCTTGCTAATGACATGCTGCGACTTCTCTGGTGCCCCTCGGCAGCAAGGCTACCTTGGGGTGACTGCATGGTTTGAATATGAAAATAGGTCGCGGGCTGGCACGGTAGCACAGCAGGGAGGGCATTGGCCTTGCATGCGGCCGACCTGGGTTTGATTCCCAGCATCCCATAGGGTCCCCCGAGCACCGCCAGGGGTAATTCCTGAGTGCAGAGCTAGGCGGAACCCCTGAGCATCACCAGGTGTGACCCCCCCAAAAAAGAAAGAAAATATTAGGGGTCCCGGACTATTCTGCATATCCTGGGTCTTCCCCCTTGTTCTCTGCTCCCTTCACCCATGCCCAGTCCTCCCGAGGGTCTGACAGGCACGCTTCATGCCTTGGTTGCCTCGAGTGGGAGTGGGGGCCCCCCAGACCCAGCCTAAGGCTTAGTACATTCTCTATTACAGGGGCTTGTTATGCCATATTCTGAATATCGCCCTCAAGGGCAGCACGTTTTCCCTTGGCATTCTGTTATATTTTTTAAATCAATAAACCATCACCTGGACCCTCACACAAGTCCCAGACTTGGCGTCTAGGTGGTTTTTTTCCCCCCCCACCCCCAGCTGGGAGATTTGCAAACTGCTCCCTTCCCCGCTGCCGTCGGCCCATCACTGGACGGTGCATCACTCCCCACCTGACGCTAGCGCTGTAAATAATTGAACCTCTGAAAGATTATTAAAGACTTAGGGGGGGAAAAATCAACCTTAAATATTACCTCCACCAGCTTTTATAGCACCTACGGGGCGTCTTCCTCAAATGCAAGGCTCGAAATCTCTTGAGCCCCAGAAGTCCTTTTAGAATAATACCAGGAAATGAACACCTCCTCGGTAATGCGTTATAATTTCTAGGTCTGGCTGTGGACGGGAGCCAAGCCCAGGTCTGTACAAGTTGCAAAAGAATAAAATGTCCCTGGCTCCAAATAAATAGCAGTGTCATAGCTGCCTCCACGGACGCGGCGGCCCGGAAGCCAGGGAGGAGAGAAATGAGCGGACCCCTGAGCTGGCGGGCTGGAGGGGAAAGCAAGCCCCCACTCCCCACTTCCGACGACGCCTGAGCTGGCTCTTTCGGGGGTGGGGGAGGAAGGGGAGTGGACAGAGGCGAAAGAAGCTCCTATTTCAAAGTCAGAGTGACAGAAGCAGCTGGCATGGGGTCCGAGCTGCAAAGCATCTCCGGGTTGGAGCTGGCCTTCGGAAGGGCTCGGAAAGAGAGGGGCTGAGGTGTCTCCTGTGGCCTTCGCCCCTCTCTGCCAAATCGGGCACCTTGGAAGGCCGCAGTGAGGGCAGGTGCCGCGTCACGGACAGCCACGTTTCTGTGCTGGGGGTCAGAGAGACGCGCACGAGGGTGACAGAGGAAGGGCTTGGGGCTGCCCTGCCTGTCAAGTTTCCCAGCCTTCTGCCTCGCCCCCCCACTGCCCCGGGCACCTTCAGACCTTCTTTCCTTCCTGGGCCCCCACCCCTCACCCTGCCTGTTGCCCACCCCAGTCTCAGGCCACAGCCCCCACTACTGATGCACTTTCCACCCGGCCCCCCCCCCCCCCGGGAATGCCCTGGGGGACGCACTGGGTCTGCCCAGGTGGAGAAACACTGCTGTTAGAATTCAGGTCTTCACCCAAACCCCCAAATTTAAAAAAACAAACAAACAAAAAATCACCATTTCCAGGGGCCGGAGAGAGAGAGAGTGGAAAGCAGGTTGGGTTTGCAGCAATTTTTTTTCATGTGCCTTTTGGCCATTCGGATTTCTTGTTTGGGAAGGTTTCTGATCACTTCATCGCCCCGTTATCTGATGGGGTTGGATGTTTCCTCCAAGTGGAGTTCAAGCCGTGCCTTGTCAATCCTTGATATCAACCCCTCATCGGGCACCAAGCACGACTCGCAGCATTCCAGGGAACACCACGGGCAACCCACAGGGAATTGATGCACTTAGATTCTTTTTTTTCTCCGGGAGTGTTTTTGCCTTTTATTTTTTTTTAACAATAGGCATGGGTGGGTGGACAGTTTTCCTCAAAGGCCGAACGGGGGACCCGGAGCAGAATGGGTGGGAGACACTCCGGGGAGCTGCAGGGAACGAGGCCTGGGCACAGGAAGAAACGCCTCCCAGGGCGGCCTGGTCAGGGGCCACTCCTGCAGGCATATGGGATCCAGCTGGTGCCTGGTATGGGCGTGGCTGTGGGGGGTGTGGGCAGAGCGGGGAACAGGCCAGGACTCCTGGGTGGGGGCACAGGAAATTCTCCAGCACGTAGGGAATGAGAATGGGAAGGTCTTTGGTTTGGTTTGGTTTTGCGGCCATGCCTAGCTGTGCTCAGGGCTCCTCCTGGCTCTGCACTCAAGGGTCACTCTTGGTGGGGCTCAGGGGCCCTCCTAGGGTGCCAGGGATCGAACCTGGGCCAGCTGTGTGCCAGGCAAGTGCCTGACCTGCTGTCCTACCTGGCTCTCTGGCACCCAGGGGGAAGCTTTTAGAAAAGCTCCCCTGCCCTTTTACGTTTGCCTTGGAGGTGAGTGAGGGGCAGGGATTGATCCAAGGACCCAGGACTTAGAAACAGGTGGTGGCAAGTCGGGGGGCGGGAGTGTGGGCTGTGTGTGTGTCAGCCTAGTAGCCACGTTAGAAAAATAAAAAGACTGGGGCTGGAGCGATAGTCTAGCGGGGAGGGTGTTTGCCTTGCACATGGCCAACCCAGGTTCAATTCCCAGCATCCCACAGGGTTCCCAGAGCACCACCAGGGGTAATTCCTGAGTGTAGAGCCAGGAGTTAACCCCTGAGCATCGCCAGGTCTGACCCAAAAAAAGTGCCCCCCCCAAAAAAAAAGAAAAGAAAAAGAAATAGACATATTTGAGGGCAGCTGAACTCTGCCTTACACAAGAACGTCCGCAACCCTCCTTCAGCAGCTGGAGTGATGGGGCTGTGTGCCAGCCCAATGCCCAGGGTACCCATCCTCCCTGAGACAGAGTGTAACCCTCTGGGTCTCCTCGCCTGCCTGATCTCTAGTGGCGGCTGCTGCTGGGATGACGGCCGGGGCCACCACCGCCTGTGATGGCCACAGGTTGGGGTTGGTGCTCAGGGCACCTTGAACCAAGGAGCTGAGCTCTCGGTGATTCAGTCATCACTATCGGCCCTGGCTCTTCACTCTGTGCCCTAGAAACAGGCACTCCAGGGACGGAGGAGGGACTGGTGGCTTCAGGGAGCACCGACTCGCTCTGGGGAGTCTGGATGGGACAGGAGAGGGTGGGGTGGGATCATGGCCACGAAGACGGGGAAGGGTATGGACGTAAGGGGTGTGCTCCGGGCAGAGGACAGGGTTCCAGGGGCTTGCCCCACGCCTCACGGGGGAAGGGGAGCCGCACCAGCTGACGGGTGAGTTGGAGTTGGCGGCTCCAGGCACAGGGCGTCCGAGGACAGGCCCCTTCCCCCCGGGGAGGCACGTACAGCATCGCAAACTCACAAGGAGCACCCAGAGGGAAGACATCAAGAGCTCCTGTAAATTACAAATCAAAGGCAAGATGCCCACTGGAAAGATTCAACATGTAAAACAAACAAATAAAGAGAGAACCCACGAACAGATGGTTCCGATATGGATAGAGCCCAAGAGCTATATAACAGATGAAGCTCGGGCTCTTTAAACAACAGGGGGGACGCAAAGGGGGGAAAATGGGCCATGCCTACCCGCCAGAACGGCCGACCCTCAGTCAGGAGGATGCCCAGAGAGAGAACCGGGAAACTGCCATCTCTTCTGCATGGCCGGGCACAGACAAAACCATGGGAAGGAGTGATCCGGGGGAAGCTGGGGCCCACTCAGGTTGTTGTTCTTCTTTGCCTTCTCCTTCTCTTTCTCCTCCTCCTTTTCCTCCTCCTCCTCCTTCTCCTCCTCCTCCTTCTCCTCCTCCTCCTCCTCCTTCCACTTCTACCTCCTCCTCTTCTTCCTCTTCTTCCTCCTTCTCCTCCTCCTCCTCCTCCTCCTCCTTCCACTTCTACCTCCTCCTCTTCTTCCTCTTCTTCCTCCTTCTCCTCCTCCTTCCTCCTCCTTCTCTTCCTCCTCTTCTCCTCCTTCCTCTTCTTCCTCCTCCTCCTCTTCTTCCTCCTTCTTCCTCTTCCTCCTCCTCCTCCTCTTCCTCCTTCTTCCTCCTCCTCCTCTTCCTCTTCCTCTTCCTCTTCTTCTTCTTCTTCTTCTTCTTCTTCTTCTTCTTCTTCTTCTTCTTCTTCTTCTTCTTCTTCTTCTTCTTCTTCCTTTTCCTCCTCCTCCTCTTGTTATCTTCCTCCTCCTCTTCTTCTTCTTCCTCCTCCTCCTCCTCTTCCTCCTCCTCCTTCCCAGTGGAGTCCTTACATAGATCTATAAAGGGGTGAGTCCGAAGCAACAACTATAGTTCGTGATCTCAAGAAGCTGGAGGGAGGAGACCCAGGAGACTTCCTCCATGGAAGTCATCCTTAGAAGATTGAATGAATGAAAGGTGACAAACTCATGCCACAGAAAATCACGGGGTGTGGAGAAGGCACAAGCGAAACCTATAGGAGAAACACGTGCAGAGCTTGAAACAGGGTTAAGTGGAAAGAACAGCAGCATGAGGTGTGTAAAATTGTCTACTTATGCTAATGAAAGACACAACCGCAGTCACTCACAGGGCACATCGAGCACCAGAGAGAGCTGTCGGAGAGAGGAGGCGCAGGATGAGCCTGTTACCCACGGACGACAGAAAGGAGGGGCAGGAGGTCAAGCTCGAGGATGGGAGCTTGTCAGGAGTGAGGGCTAGGGGGAGAGGGCAGTTAGGACAGAGAAGGGACCACTATGACAGCGATAGTTGGAAACGATCACTCTGGACAGGAAGAGTGCTGGAAGGAGGTAAAGGGCTAGACACGGTAATCTTACAGTAACCTGCACTGCAGACCATAATGCCCCCAAGGGGAGATAGAGAGAGACAGAGACAGAGACAGAGAGACAGGGACAGGCAGAGATGGAGAGAGTGAGAGAGACTGAGACAGAGAGACAGAAACAGACAGAGACAGAGAGACAGAGAGAGACAGAAACAGAGAGACAGAGAGAGACAGAAACAGAGAGAGACAGAGACAGAGAGACAGAGAGAGACAGAAACAGAGAGAGACAGAGACAGAAACAGAGAGAGACAGAGAGACAGAGAGAGAAAGAGAGACAGAGACAGAGAGACTGAGACAGAGAAAGTGAGAGACAGAGACAGAGAGTATGAGAGAGAGAGAAAGAAGAATAGCATCTGCTTTAGAGTAGATTGACGAGGGGGATAGTGGATGGAGGGAAAGTGGGGACTTTGGTGGTGGGAAACATACACTGGTGAAGGGACGGATGTTGGAAACTGTGTGACTAAAACCCAATCACGGGCAACTTTGTAACTGTGTATCTCACAGTGATTTAATAAAATAAAAATAAAAAAGAAAAAGAAAACACAGAGAGAGAGAGAGAGAGAAAGAGAGAGAGAGAGAGAGAGACAGAGAGAGAGAGAGAGAGCACGTCCTGTGGGGGAGTTAGTGGACGGGGGGGGGGGAAATAAACGGATCAGAAGATCAGACAAGAGAATGATGATGAACAGGGGCTAGGAAATAGGATTAGCTTGTTCCTGAGGTCCAGGAAAGAAGTAATCAATCACCAGCCACAAACGGGGGTTGGCTGTGTGGGCACAGCGTTTCGGGCAGACGGCCAGTTCCCAGAGGAACCTCAGTGCCCTGGACATCTAGGGCTGGGAAGGAAGGGGAGTAAGACGGAAAGGGGCAGAGCAGGAGAAGGACAGAGGGGATCCCAGGTACCACCCTAAGTCATCAACTTCATCCCAAGGAAAGTCAGCCGTCATCCCCGGACGTAGCAGAGGGTTCTGGCTCTTCACCCTCGTTTCTGACCCCAGCACGGAGGTGGCCAAGCCATGGGCTGACATCAGAGGCTCAGGTATATACTCGTCTTCACGGCTTCATGGATCAAGGGTCGATCCGACAGGCCTTGAGCATCTCAGCACCCAAACAATGGGCTTATTTTTCCCCACCTGAAGAGCCACTGAGGAAGGCGAGTCATTGCCTCACTCGGCAGCAGTGACGAGCAATGTGGACGGCAATGCAGGGGGTCAGACCGGGCTGCCCGGAGCAGGAGACCCCGAGGTGCTCCCTTTTCAGAAACACCAGCAGCAGCCAGAAGATCCACCAGATCCACTCACTGCTGGGACCGGGTAGGAAGGAGCCCTGAGTCTTACAGCTACAAGAGCACATGACCGACACTTCGTGTTGGTCCTCAATCCAGTGGGGACAGACAGGTTCATGGGCCTTCCCAAGGGCAGCTGTGGTGGATTCAGAAGCCGACGGTGCCATTGCTGACTCTGTTTACAGGCTGTTCCCGTTCTTCCTCTGAACGACACCAACCATTCTGGACTAATACGGCATTGCTTAGAATCTGCCCACACACCAAAAGCTAATGGCTTTTGGACGACATTAGGGCCATCCATGTTTTGTTTGAACCAAATAGTTCTTTTTTTAAAGGTAAATTCTGTATTTACCAGTTGCAGGTTGGTATGACTCTCTAGTTGCTCCATCTACGTTTTCACTTCTTGGGAAAATCTGTTTTGGGCTTCTTGGGAGATGTTCTAAACTTTGGCCCGAGTGGGTTCTTGAATTTTGCTAGAAAAATTTGTAGGTGCTGGGAGTTGTCATCCAGGCGGATGGGTCACCTCCGTCCCAATTTCCCACCATCCCCACCAGTCCCTAGTGCACCATGGTCCTCTCTCTCCTTCTCCTTAACTGCCTCCTCCACATGGACATTGATTGATATCTGAGTTGTAGCTGTCGGGTAAAAGCAGGCTGACACTGAGAGGGTGAGGAAATCCAAGGTCTGGAAAAAAAAAAAACCCACAATCCATGACGGACAGATCTCAGAGTATAAATGAAAATGAAGACCTTCCTGTAGGTCCTGGGGCTCATTTGCCCGCAGTGATTTCTCCCCTGGCCTTAATTTCCCCTCTGATGAAACAGCCAAGTGACACAGCAGCAAACACCATCAGAACACGAGCGTCGGAACGGCTGCTCCTGCAGCCAAACACAAAGGCTTGACTTTTCCAATAACTCCCGATTCATTCCAATCTAATTACAAAATGATTTTTAATCATTGCAAAATAAATTCACTCTCCACGTTGGGGAAATGTTATAGTTCTAATTTACCAGCAACAACCGAAAGGGGAGGGGAAAAAAAAAAAAACAACCTTCTTAATGGATTTGCACTAAGAAACAGAACATGGCCTGTGTTGTCAGATGTTCAATAATTTAACTGCAAATGAAGTGTGCAAAATACAATATTTGTGTCATAAACCACTCAGCTTGTCACATAATAGATTTCTGAAGAGTCGCGTTTCAGGACACTGAGCAGTGTGAGGCTGGAAAAGTGGAGTAGCCAAATTGAGGTTTATAGGTTCCGTTTGCTTATGTAGACGAGGATTGAATCCCGAGTCACCCAGAAGCACACAGGTGCAATTTCTCCGAGTCCTGCCATTGGAAAGCAGTGTCTGGGGCTCAGCCATCCACCTGGAACATGCAACTGCCACCAACCTGCCCTGGGTTTACAAGACGCATGTGACATCCCTTCACAACACTCTCCCAGCCTTATACGGACGATGGCTGGGAGGGTGACGGTCAGCCTCCCCTCCCCCCAGCACACGTTAGAAAAATAAAAATAAATGAGGACCACATTCCAGTCCCAGGGACCCAGGAGGAGGACAGGGGGCATAGCAAAGGGGAATTCAGGGTTGCTCCGTCATTCATCATTTGACCTGAAAACAGAGAGATCAGCCTGGACTGTCCAGTTGGGTCTGATGAGAAGAGGTGATGATCAGCGTGAAGCCAGGTGAGGCTTCCAGGTGAGGGGACCAGGTGAGGGGCCAGGGGCCAAGGAATGCTGGAGGTGTCTAGAAATCGCTAAAGGCTGGGAATAGCTTCCCTCCGTAGCCTCCCTAAGAAGGAGACAGAGGGAAGGTGACAGGCCTCTAGAGCCCTGAAGATGCTACGTTTGCGTGGTTTGGGCTAAGGACCAGAGCAGCAACACAGAAGGAACATGCTGAGCCTGACGCCGCGCCCACAGGAAGACCAGGGGAGGGCCAGGCACGTGGCTTTTGCTGCCCCAAATGAGCAGATCAGGGGGCACCAACAAGGGCACCCCAGATTTCCTCAAGGTTGCCACACTTTTATTTTTTCCCCCAATTTTCACATTTCTTAGATCAGCCGGACCCCTGTGCTAAAAAACACAGTGAACAGTGCTCTCCCCGACAACGACAGCCCCCGTTCCCTGCCGCGATCCTCCCAGCTGCCAGGAAGTCGATGGTCAGCGGACAGTCTCCGTGACACAGAGACGTCCACCGCTCATGGAGCAGATGGACCAGCATTGAGGGGGTACCGCGGGGGGCAGAGCCTGCTGCCAGGAATAACAGCGGGGGCCCGGCCATAGGGAACGGAACGGTGCTTCCCTGCGGTGGCCTGTGGATGATAAAGTCGCACCACAGCCCGGGGGACGGCTGGCCCCTGGCATGCACAAAGCCCGGCTCTCTGGCCCACAAGTCCCCAGCTTCTAGCCCAGGCCCCCAGCACACAGGTCCCCTCCTCTGATGGCCTCTAGCGACTTTCCACGCCCCCCTCAGCTCCCTCCGCGGCGCGGTGTACTAGGGGTCCCATAGGCAGTTGAGGAAACGGAGGCTCAGGGGCCATCACGGATTTGTCCCCAGACACTCCAGTGTGGGTCCGGCCGGGGTTTCCCAGGCTTTTACTGTGGATGCCCGGAGCTGGGCCACTCCTGGTGGTGGCGCATTTGGGGGCACCCGAGGCCGCCAAACACACCCTGTTCCACTTGTGAAGACCCCAAATGTCTCCAGACACTGACAACTGTCCCCCGGGGGAATGTTGGGGGAAAAGGGCACATTTGTCCTCGGTGAGAACTGCTCGCTTCCAGCAAGGAATGTCACCTTGAAGGCGTTGTGTGACCTTACAGTAGTAGGTCCACACAATCTCAGCCGTGCCTTTATTTTATTTTGATTTTTCTGAGCCTGGCAGAGCCTGGTAAGCTACCCATGGTGTATTCGATATGCCAAAGGCAGTAACAAATGACGGTCCTCATTTCCTTATCCTGAAAGAGACCCCAATATGCCATTGGGCCACACTAGCACATGACAGGGATGAATGGAGACGTTACTGGTGCCCGCGTGAGCAAATCGATGAACAATGGGATGACGGTGCTACAATGCTACAGTGCTTTTTGGGCCACACCCAGTGATGCTCAGGGCCAACTCCTGGCTCTGCACTCAGGAATCACTCCTGGCGGTGCTCAGGGAACCCTATGGGATATTGGGAATCGAACCCGGGTCAGCCGTGTGCAAGGCAAGCGCCCTCCCCACTGTGCTCTCGCTCCAACCCCTCAGCTCTGCCTTTTGCCTCACCAGGACTAACGGTTCCTCTCTGGAGCAATAGCACAGCAGAGCCTGGCAAGCTCCCCGTGGCGTCCTCGATATGCCAAAAACAGTAACAACAATTCTCACAATGGAGACGTTACTGGTGCTCGCTCGAGCAAGCCAAATTGTGGGTGGAAGCCGTGCGTTTGATCCCCGGCACTGTCCACGTGGACCAAGGCGGGGTGTCGGCTACTGTTCTCCCTGGTGCCCTCCGCTCCACACCCGCGTGTGTGATCTCTGCTCCCAGCCGAGGGCTGTGCCGGCACGGCTGAGGAAGTGTGCGCCTCTCCCAAAGAAAAGCACAACTACAACAAGCAACCCCTTCCCGGGTCGGGAGCACGCCGTCGAGTGAGCACTGCCTGAGCCCCAGAGAGCACTCCCCAGGGGGTATGACAGCTAGAATAGGCGTGAGTACTATGACTAAAGGGCACAGCCTCCGTGAGCACTGTGGCCAACTGGGCACTGCATTCAGATCCGTGACCCCCAGCAAGTACCACGACCAAGCATTGAGGCCACAACAGCCACCAAAGGAAGGGGACACACACACACCCTCCCCCCCACCAGGGGCCGATCCCGTCTGAGTGCAGGGCGTTAGCTCTGTCCCAGCACTGCACGGACGGTTCCAGATGAACAGCGCTGTGATGTGTCCCTGCCCGGCCCTCCTTCTCCTACCACGGAGACTTGAGTGTCCTGTGTCCCTTGGCCACACAGCCATGGAATTCCCCGGCCGTGGCTGGGTCTGAGGACCACGTGGGCCCCAGGGATGCAGGCAGGATGCTGGCTACTTACTTGCTGCTTCGTCGGGAAGTCCGGACTTCTCCGGGGTTTGGTAGCGGGTGATTTGTCTTGGGAGAGAAATCAGTCCGGTATTAAGGAGGCTTATCTTGCCCCATGGATGGATGTAGCTCGCATCGGAGCCGGACGTGAACATGGGTATAGCAATAGCGGGTCTCGCTCCCTGCCACAAATCACGGTGCCAGCCGCCCTCCGCGCCAACCCAGAGGCATTACCCTCAGTGTGAAACATGACCTCGTTTCCCTGACGCACGGGCAGGACCCCGGAGGATGTGGGTCCCTTTGCAACACCCCCTCCCCCTCGGCAGCGTCCCCAATCTTTCCTGGTTCGACAGGAACACCGGGAAATACTCAGAACCCCTTGCGCTGTCCAAGGAGGGTTCCTCTGGTTAACTCTTTGGCGCCCACCCAGAGCCTTTGGTGGGGGTCTTGGTTTTGCTTTTGTGGCTGGAGGGTTTAGCTGGAGGTTGGGCATGACCTGACAGACCAGGGCAAAAAGCAGCAGCAGAAACGGAAGGCCCTGTGGGGTGGGGTGTGCTAGTGGAGCATCACAGGCCTAAGCCGGCTCTTTCTCTGGTCTCTGAGCTACAGGTGGCTTTTCCTTTTTTCTAATAGTTGCTTCTTCTTCTTTTTTTTTCTTTATGGGCCACACCCGGCTATGCACAGGGGTTCCTCCTGGCTCTGCACTCAGGAATGACTTCTGGCGGTGCTCAGGGGACCCTATGGGATGCTGGGGATAGAACCCGGGTTGCCCACGTGCAAGGCAAATGCCCTCCCCGCTGTGCTATCACTCCAGCCCCTAATAGTTGCCTCTTTCGGGGGAGGCTTTGGGTTCACACCCAGCAGTGATGGGCTCTGTGCTTAAGGCTCACTCCTGGCGATGCTCGGGGGAAGCATGTGGTTTCAGGACTCAAACCAGGGCCGCCATGAGCAAGGGGCAAGTGCCTCGACCCCTGGTGCTGTCTGTCCAGCCCTGGGCCTCTCCTCAATGGCCCTGGAAGTGGCCGTGGGACAGGGCAAAGTCTGGACTCTGACGACAAGAGGCCACCGAAGAAAACGCCTGTGGGTCCCAAGGAGAGAGGAAGATTCTCTTGGGGTGGAATCTGGGGGATGGGCAAGGCCACTGGCGGTTTCTGAGTTGCTTAGGAAGAGGTTGGCCTCGTGACCCCCTTCCTCCGTGTCTAGACTGTGAAGCCTGGTGTGCCCAGGGGCCGGAGTTAGAGTCCAGCAGATAAAGCATTTTGCCTTTCCTGCGTTTGACCCGGGTTCAATTCCCCCCGGGCCCCCCAGGAGTGATCCCTGAGTGTTAGAGCCAGGAGTAAGCCCTGAGCACCACCAGACATGCGCCCCCCAAAGATTTTCGGGTCCCGGGACACTTCCGGGGCGAACTGGGAATCCCAGGATGTCTGTGGAGACAGGGAACCCAGCATCTGGGCTCAGAACCCTGGCGCTCACGTGGGGGGTAGGGTTCTTGAGCCCCATTTTTGGGGAGGAGTGACCCAATCAAGTACCCTCTTTTTTTCTCCCATTGCTTAAGGGGCTCCAGCCACTCGCAGGTATCAGGGTTGTCCTTTTGGGGGGGTGTCCCACCTCCCCTTCACGCACCCCCTCCATCCTTACTGCCCACAAATCATCATGCCATCGTTGCGACTTTTCCAGACTTACTATTCTCCCTCTCAGACCCTTCCTGCCCCAGTGGCAAGCACCCAGGTGCTATTTTAAGACATCCTTTAGCACTAAAATACCTCTCGGAGACATCGTGTCCTTCCTTCCCAATGATCGCCTTTGTCTAAAGCAGGAAGAACAGATCGTGGCTTCGGAGGGGCAGCAGACAAAGGATGATGTGGTGGGGGTCCATCCCACCCCCGGCCTCCTGCCTCCCTGCCGTCCCCTGGGCAGCGGGCAGCGAGACTCCTCAAAGCCCCACGCCAAGGCCGCTGTCTTCTTTGCTCTCTCACTCTCGGCTTCACAGGCCAGGGACGTCAAGGAAAGGTCACGGGGACCCAGACTTCAAGGGGTGAGGAAGGACGGGCAGATAAGAGCCTCATGAGCACCCAGGCTGGCCGCAGGAGAGAGTGGTGAAACATGAAAGGCAGGAGAAGAAGGGGAAGAACTGGAGAAGAAGAAATAGATTTTCCTACAATGGGAAAAAGCATCCCCAAGAGGGGAGCTATACTCGGAGCAGGACCAGTGACTTCATCCATGCCCGTGGAGGTCGGGGAGACGGATTCGGGACACTGTCCCCGTTCAAGTTTGGGGGTCTCATTCCCAACCTGGATCCCACCCTCCTCGGCGTTCCTGAATGTTAACTCCATCTGGTTGCTCATTCGTCCCCCGCATGCAGCCCAGGCAGGAAGCACGAGCCCCTGTTTTTCTAGAAGAGGAAACAGATGTTCAGAGAGGGGAGGTTGCCAGCCCACCCGACCCAGTGCCCCAGGGACAGAACCGGGACTCGTCCCTGAGTCTGACCCCAGAACCCAAGCTCAGGTCATTTCCTCGGCTGGACTCTGGACTCGATCTCTGGGGGTCAGCTGAAGCCCGACAGAAGGTTCCGGAGAAACCGGCTCCCACCGACAGCTGTCTCAGCGGGGTTGATGTTATAAATGGTATTATGAAAAACGAAGGCTACGGCTTATAAATCAGGCAGAGGGAAGTTATGATTCTTCTGGACACTCTAATCTATCTCCTGTAATTGCCTGTATATGAAATGCCCGCGCGAGCTTACAGCAGCGTTTCCCGAATCGGCGGCGAAGGTAAGATTGCAATTTTAGCAACCCTTGTTACACAAACCAGAGCAATCTGTTCTACTTTGACACTCTGACACCCCTGGTCTGCTGAGGGAGAGACGCAGGGACAGAGAGGAATCTCTCCGTCTGCCTTCTCCCGACGCAAGCTCGAAGGGTTAACCGCCCAGCCTTCTCTGCATCTCTGCATCCATCTGGACCCAGATGTGCTAAGGAGGTGATGGAGGGCGGGGGCGGGGGGGTAGTAGGGGGTGGGGGACCCAAATGGACAAAGTCTTGGCTCCTCCGGCTCTTTGAACTATCCGTAACCTTTGGGGCTAGAAACCCTTAATTAAAAATCAATTCTGTTCTTCTGTAGTAAATCCAACAGTAATTCTCTCTCTAACGGAGGGGGCCCGGTGGATGGAACAGTGGGTAAACTCAGCAGGAAAATGACATTTTCATTAGTAATTTACTAGGTGTGAAATTTCCACCCGTGATCTGGCATTCCTGCACAATATAGGGTAACTGTCCCCCGAGGTGACCCATTCTGCTCATTGGGGAGTGTGGGGGGGAATGAAATGCCCCTCCACAATGATTTCAGTGCTCATCGCAGAGACAGTCTGTATGCACTTGGCACTGAGAACTCAGGCAGACCCCAAAACAATAAACAAGCTGACATAACCAGATGATTGTAGCCTGCTGCCGTCCAGAAAAAAA
The DNA here is from genome assembly GCF_027595985.1 of Sorex araneus. Taxonomy (NCBI): domain Eukaryota; kingdom Metazoa; phylum Chordata; class Mammalia; order Eulipotyphla; family Soricidae; genus Sorex; species Sorex araneus. Next base: position 214,320,211 of record NC_073305.1, read on the forward strand.
AAAAATCTAATCTGGGCTCCTAAGAGCAGTGCAATCTTTATTGTGGCCATCTGAGGTCCCAATTCATCAGCCCATTTCGCTGAGCCATCCTGCCATTAATCACTCAGTCTCAGGCCGGCCTGAAGCGGGGATTGACTTCGGAAGCTGCCAATCCATCCCCGGCTGCACCCCTCCATCACGGTTGCTTGGCAGAGTTCGCGGAGCAAGTGGGAGGGAGAGAATGTGCTCCCCCCCCCATCCGCCATCCCCACCCTCCATCCCCACCCCACCCCCTGGACCCGTTGGGCCTCCAGGGAGAATCCGAGAGGAGCACAGAGAGCCAGAGCACTCTTCAGTTCATGTCGGGGTTGCTCAGAGACTTGGTGGTCACACTCATCCCTGCAAACGTCCCCACGACATTCCCAGGACCCGGCCCGCCAGGGGTGGAATTGCGGGGGATCGGGACTCAGAGGGCAGAGGAGGAAAAGGGGCCGACACCCACCAGGCCACACTCTGCCCAGAACTTCGGAAAAACATTTCCTCGGCACAACGTGGCATGGCGTCCACGACGAAATGGGGGGGGGGGGCGGGCGGGGGTGATGATTCAGCTCCCTTTGTAGGTGAGCGGCTGGAGTGACAGCACAGCGGGTAGGGCGTTTGCCTTGCACATGGCCAACCCAGGTTCGATTCCTCCACCCTTGTTGGAGAGCCCGGCAAGCTCCCGAGAGTATCCCGCCCGCACGGCAGAGCCTGGCAAGCTCCCCGTGGCGTATTCGATATGTCAAAACAGCAACAACAAGTCTCAAAATGGAGACATTACTGGTGCCCGCTCGAGCAAATCGATGAGCAATGGGACGACGGTGCGACAGTGCTTGGAGGTGAGGAAGCGGTTACACATGGCATGATTGCCACGGGCTGATTTTGAAAACGGACTTTTCAACAAGGCCGTTTAAATGAGCAGTTATCAAGCTTGCCACTGCTCTGTTTTGGGGTGATGGGTGGGGGGGAAGCTCCCTGGGGTCTCCTGCCATATTTCCTGGCCAACTAGGTCAGTGGCTCCACATGAAGGCCCACGGCGTGTGCTGCTGCGGCCCTGCGGTACCCGGGTTCCCTGGGCTACCTTGAAAGTGCTCAGGGGACCATGTGGGGGGCAATGGATCAAACTGGGGTGGCCATAGGCGAGTCACAGATGCCCCCACCCCCCGTCCCACCTCTCCCTGGCCCCAAGCTGTTTTAAGCCCTGGCAGTGGCAGAATTGGTCTACCACCAACCAACCATCACCTGGATCAATGGTTTTGAATGACCTCAGAGTTGTCCCCCGGGGTTTGCCTTGCTCCCCGTGAAGCCCCAACCCCACAAAGAATCTCCTTCCCCCACCAACCCAGACCCCCAAGCCCATCCACTGCTTTGAGTCTCTGCAGAACTGTTTTATAGGAAACGGAGCCCTCGATCTACAAAATAAAATAAAATAAAATAAAATAAGAAACAGCAAAACGGCTAAAGGCACATGGGGGCAATGTCTTGGAATTTTGTGTCCTTCATGGTGCCGGACACTGTGTGGACCCAGAGGCACCGGTGTGGACTCTTTGGGCTCCAGAGAACTGGGAAGGGTCGTCTGGGGGATCTGCCCAAGGGGCCGTGCCAAGGGACTGTGATTTCTTTCTCTTCTTTGCACGGGAACAGAGGGGCCCGTGGAGCCCTGAGAAATGTGTGCGAGCAAAGACAGGACAAGGTCACTCACCACAGCTCAAGGGGGGCTCGCCCTCGCCCCCCGCCCGGAGCCAGGTGCAGGCTGGGCGCGAGGACCCCCCCCAACCAAGCCCCAGGCCGAGGGAGCTGGCTTGTCCCCCGTCCAGGAGGCGGGACCGTGAACTATAGCTAAGACAGACAGAAGGAGGATGGAATTCGGTTTCCCCACCGGCCTATCGAGTCAGGGTAGAGGAAATAGCGGAAGGTTCCAGATACACGCCCTGGCGTCGGTGGCCACCGCTGAGCCCAGCAGCAAGCTCGGAGCCGGAGCACCCCTGGGAGAG
>NC_073305.1:214324722-214342222 GCF_027595985.1 Sorex araneus
CCCCCCCGGTAGCTCATCTCTGGAAGAAGGCAGTGTGGTCAGTGCGGGCCAGGGGCCGACCCAGACAGCCCGGGGCGCCTTCCCCCGTGACGTGGAGTCTCCGTCTCGTGTTGGTTATTTTCCCTTTCTCATCATCACCGGTGGTCTTTGTGGCTGCACCCGGGAAAAACACAAGGCGACAGGCAATTCCTGAGCTTTGCCACAGAGGAAAGGAAACTCAGGGATGGATCATTCCCGAGTTTCCTCTCACTGCAGAAAAGACCACGGCCCTGGAGAATTCCTGAGTTTTCTCAGGAGGCCACACTCAGCCCAGGGGAACTGAGCCCATGACCCTGATCCAGTCCCAGTGTCCTAATGAAGGACACTCCTGGGTTCAGGTAGGACAGTGCGGTGTCCAGCCCATGAACCGTCCTTGGGGCAGGGGAGCGTCTGTGACCGGCTCCTTCTGGGCCAGATGCCTGACCCCGGACCCACTACCAGCGACTCTGGGCCAACATGGTCCCTCCGATGGAAACGGAACCACATCATATACACCATGGGGTGGGGTAGGGGGGAGTGCAGGGATGTTTCCAGAACAAGAGCTAAGGCCGACAAGCCAAATCGTGCATGAACACTGCTCTCCCCTGGGAGGACGTGCAGGGAAGACCGTCCCGCCTCCAGGAGCACTCGCCGACTCATTCATCTCAGCAGTTACATCCGTGCAAGCCCCAGACACTCACCCGGGGCCTACCCTCCCTCCGGGCTGAAGGCTAAGGTGGAGCCAGGCCTGCCCACCCGGTAGCTGATTCCGTGCTCAAACACAGAGAGTGTCACACTCTCTTGAATCAAACCCCCCTCGAGAGAGGATCCCAGCCCCGTCTGACAGTCTGGAAGGTTCTCGTGCCACTGGAGCCTGGGGACGGCTCCTGCGGAGAAATCTCGTCTCCGATATGTGTATGAGCAGACACCAACACAGACCCGCCTGGGCCCTCGAGTGCCTTTCAACTCGCTCCCTCCCTCTCTCCCTCCCTTTCCCTCTCTCTCTCCCTCCCTCTCCCCCCTCTCTCCCTCCCTCTCTCCCTCCCTTTCCCTCTCTCTCTCCCTCCCTCTCCCCCCTCTCTCCCTCCCTCTCCCTCTCCCTCACTCTCTCTCTCTCCCTCCCTCTCCCTCTCTCTCTCCCTTCCTGTCCCTCTCTCTCCCTCCCTCTCCCTCCCTTGTCCTCTCTCTCCTTCTCCTTCACTCTTCTCTCTCCCTCTGTATCTCCCCCTCTATCTCTCTTTCTCCCTCTCTCTCTCCCTCTCTCTCCTTCCCTCTTCCTCTCTTCCTCTCCCTCCTCTTCCTCTTTCCTGTCTCGCTCCCTCCCTCCCCCTTTCCCCCTCTACCCCATCTCTCCCCCGTCTCTCTCCCTCTCTTTCCCTCTATCCCTCTTCCTCTCTCTCCTTCCCTCTTTCTTTCTCCTCCTCCCTCTCCCTCTCTCCCACTCTCTTCCCTTCTCTCTCCCTCCCCCCTCTACCCCCTTCCTCTCTTATTTCTCCCTCAAGAGAGCTGCACTCTAAGCCAAGTTCACTCTGTTGCAGGGGCTCGATTCCCTCCGGAGACCTTTAATCTCCAGAAACTCAAATTCAACTCTCGTCCAGCAAGGGTTCTCGGAACCCCTCTCCTCCCTGAGCTCTGCTGTCGGGGCTGGGAAGAGCCTAACTGCGGGGTGAATCTTTGCAACCAGTTTGGGGGAGCGAGAACTCAGAGCCTCAATGTTGGGGAAGGAATCTCCGCATCCCTCCCCGGGGGCGTGGGGGCTCCTTTGCCCGGGTTCTCCTCCAGTCTCAGTTCTGTGCTTCTGTGACCTCTGCCCTCTCGGAATCCTGCGACACGGGCCAGCCTGTCTTCTCCAGGTTCCACTAGGCACAGAATCTGCCCAGTAACACGCTCTCGGGAGCTCCTGAGTGGCGGGTGAAAGGCCTCCCGCGGTGGCTGACCCCACCGGCCCACGCCACGCCACCACCTCCCCTCCGAGCAAACTATGTCGGTGACCCTGAATGCCAGTGCCGGTGCTGGGAGTCTGCCTGTCCAAGAGCTTGATCCAGGAGGTCGAATCGGAGCCCCCAGCGTCCCCGTCTCCCGGCCTGCTCTCCTGAGTGAGGGGCGGAGACAGCGCTGGAGGACAGACAGAGCAGACACGGCAGGACAGGAGGACACTCACCCCATCTGAACGGGAACGGCCCGTCTGAGAAGCTCAGCTGGACAGCAGCCGCCAAACCCTCTGTATGGAAGGTGCTAAGGACTTTTTGGGTCCCACCCGGCGACACTCAGGGGTTACTCCTGGCTCTGCAAGAATTACTCCGGGCGGTGCTCGGGGACCACCATATGGGTCGGCCCCGTGCAAGGCAAACGCCCTCCCCGCTGTGCTATCATCGCTCTGGCCCTGGCACTAAGGACTTTGACCACATTTATACTCTTGGTTCCCCATCACGGTGATTTCGATTGCCCCCCACCCCAGTCCGTTCTGGGCACACCTAGCTGCCACCCTGACACGGTCAGCTGCTTGCATCTGCTGGGAAGAGGCCAGGGATTCTGCTCAACACCCTCCGATAGTGGTTTTCCACTTTTCTCCACCTTCAGGCCATAGGAAAAATATTTTTCAGAACTCACAGCGGCGGAACTGGAAGAGCATTCTAACAGGGCGCTGTGAATTCATTACAGCTGTCTGGTACCATGAAAGGAATATCATGTGTTAAACATCATCCACGTTCTACGTAGACCTGTCCCCCTCTGTGGACTGGCAGCTGAAGACCAGTCTATAAGGACACGACCTGGGGCCAGAGAGCCAGGACAGCAGGGAGGGCACTTGCCTTGCATGCGGCCAACCTGAGTTCGATCCCAGGCACCCCATACGGTCCTCTGAGCCCCACTAGGAGGGAGCCCCGAGCACAGAGCCAGGAGTCAGCTCTGAGCACGTGGGTCTGACCCCCAAACAAACAAAGACACAGATAATCCCCACCGACAACGACAAAGAACCATGCAGCCCTAAAGGCGTCAAGGCTGAGAAGGCTGATGCAAATTCATCCCCCTGGACAACCGTTTCTTTTTCTCTCTTTTTTTTTGGGGGGGGGGTCATGCCTGGCAATGCACAGGGGCTACTCCTGGCTTTGCACTCCGGAATTACCCCACTGCAGTGCTCGGGGGACCCTATGGGATGCTGGGAATCGAACCTGGGTCGGCCACGAGCAAGGCAAACGCCCTCCCCGCTGTGCTATCCCTCCAGCCCAACCGTTTCATTTTTAAATGTGTTTATTTTCCTGCTTTTTACCAAACTGAGAAATGAATGAAAGACACAGCACGTGTGCCTTGCCCAAGAAGCAGGGGCTGGAACTTGGGAGGGTGGGGGGAAGCAGGGGCAGCTTTCTGGCCGGAGACCCCGCACCTGTCCGCTCTCACTTACAAGGTCGAACTAAATCGGGAAGTTGACAGACGCCATGCGACACCCTTAATCCAGCGAGACTGGAAAAAATTTCCACAGCGCCACCATCAGCTGTTTGCTGAGGTTCGTGGCAAGAAAGGAAGAAAGCCAGTGGCTGGGGCCAGAACTGGGAGTATCTTTAAATTGAATCCAGTTCCCCCTGTTGAAACATAATAACTTTTTAAAGTAATCTAGTCTCTTCATTACATCCAGTTGTCGAAATCTCTTTTGAGTTGGTAGTTAAAAGGCCCAGACACAGACTCCTAACGTGATTGTTGCCGGCTAAAACGCTTAACAACAACACAAACATCACTCAGAATCAAATTATCAGATGTACCGACAAGATGCTCCTCGATTTAATAGTGTGGTAAATGATGGCGGGGCCGTGTTCTTTGAAGCTGGGGGAGGCGGATTGTGAAAGCTAATTCAATTCTCAAATGAATAAAAGTGAGAAACTGTTCTTATAAACCTGATATTACCGGAGATAGGGCCGGAGCAGGCGGGCTGTCGGGGGGGGGGGCAGGAGGAGGGATTTATTTTATTTCTCATCCTCGGGACCCAGCTGGGCTAAACGTCCCCCAGCTTTGACCTTGGGTGTACGCTGGGAGCTTGCTCCGAAGGGCGGGCTCAGTGGAGGTCCCTGTCTCCGTCCTCGGCCCCCGGCAGAGCTGCTGAGAGAGGTGAAGGCCCCGTGCCATGGCAGGCCGGGACCTGGGGAAGCCAGCTCTGTCTCTCAGAGGATGAGCGCGCCAAATAGCATTTCCACAGGGGGGAAGAGGCGCTCGGATCAGTCAGGCCCAGGCTTCCCTACGATTCAGCGGGGGGCCCTGGGTATTCAGGAAGGATCCCCAGGGGGAGACAGAGGGAGGGAATTAAGAGCCCGGAATTGGCAATTGACTTGAATTTATTACATCGATCTGGGGAGCGAGGAAGAAGAAACTTCTGCAGCGAGAAGCTCCAAGGTCACACCGCCAGGCTGTTGATCCAACCCGGAGGCTCTGGCGTCTGCTGGGGGACAGGGGTGGGGCGGGGGGGGGGTGTTCATCGAACTCATTTTCGAGGCTTCTCACCCGGGCAGAGCCTCGTGGCGGTGGTCTCTTGAGGGGCTCCAGCCCAGACAGGATTCCCAGGGCTCACCCACACTTCCGGTCCGTCCACTGGACTCTCCACGAAGGATGTCCACAGCCTTTGCACAATTTTGGGGGATTGGGGTTTTATCTCACGGGCCGCAGACAAAAAGGCTCATCAGCCGACAGTCTGAGCACCTGCTGGGCCCCCCAGCCCGAGGGGCCAAGGGGATCCTGGCGTCTGTACCCGGTGGGTTCCCAGCGGGCTGCTCTCGCCGCTTTCCTCGCCTGAGCCAGGTTCCAGAGCAGGGACTGGGGGGGGGCGTGGAATCACCACACCCTGGGCTCAGGCCTCGAGCTCGGCCTGGCACGGGGCGCGGAGAGTTCCAGCCCTGCCCTCCCCTCCAGCCCTCGGACCCCGGCCTGTCCCTTGAAACGCTGCGGCGAGTCACCTTGTAGCGTGATTGCAGGTGTGGGCACAGGAGCTGCTGAGACGGGGGCCGTGCCCGCCCGCCCGCCTGCCTGGTCCGCCCCCGCTGGGGGGTAGCCTGGGCTCTGCTCATTCTTGCCCTAATGGCAGCGAGGGCAGAGGGGGGCACCTCCGCCTCTGCTCTCCCTGGCGCCGTGGGGCGTTTCCCACAGGCGGGTGGCAGGACGCAGACTCGGGCTGGGGGGAACTTGTCATCGGTGGCCCTGCGGAGAAGCGACCCTCTGAGCTTCGGCGGACCCCACTGCTCGGCAGCCACGCTGGTCTGAAAGCTGAACTCTGACCTGAACCCCGAGACTGAAAGTTGGGCTCTGGCCGGAACCCCAAGATGACTCCCCAGCTCCTCTACGCGTCCTGTGGGCCTCGGCTCAGGAATCACGGCTGACGGGGCCACTTGCCCGGCATGTGGGCAGCCCTGGTTTGGCGCCCGGTACCACATGGTCCTCCTGAGCACCACCAGGGGGGTAGGCCCGGAGGCACCCAAGCTCTGCCAGGGTGGCTTGGGTGGGTTCCCAGCACTGCATGACCCCACCGCACCCCTGAACCCTTCCACAGAAACCCCCCCCCCGGGCCGGAGTAACCCTCTGTCAGACAACAGAACTGGCAGAACCTTCGCCGACGCTGTCGCTAAGCAGGAGGGTCTCTGAACCAGCCGGGCTGGGGGTGCAGGGGCCAGAGCGGCTGCTTGCTCGGGCCCCTCTGCCCTCAGACACAGAGTCCTGCTCCTGTCCTGCTGTGAGAGCCAGAGCCAGGACGGGAGCGGGAGGTGCCCCCTTCGTGGGTCACTGGCACCTCTTCCTCGGGCAGGTCCTGCACGGGCCCCAGGATCCGGCTTCTCACGAATAAAAAAAAAAAAAACTGTGTCATTAGACTCCATAAGTGAGTCCAGTCACAGAATAGGAGACTAACACCCAAGGGTAGTAGAGATAAGGGCCAGGAGGATCGCTCCAGGCTTGGAAGCCGGCCTCACGTGCTGGGGGAAAAGGCAGCTGGGATGGAGAAGGGACCACCAAGTAAAGGATGCTTGGAGGGTCACTCGGGATGGGAGACGTGTGCTGGAAGTAGACTATGGACCAAACATAACGGCCGCTTAGTACCTGTATTGCAAACCATAACACCCAAAAGGAGAGAGAAAGAGGGAGTGTGCCTGCCCCAGAGGCGGGGGGTGGGGAGGGGTGGGGGTGGCGGGAGGGATGCTGGGACCATTGGTGGTGGAGAATGGGCACTGCTGCAGGGATGGGTACTCAAACATTGTATGACTGAAACGTAATCATGAAAGTTTGTAAGTCTGTTACTGTCACTGTCATCCCGCTGTTCATCAATTTGCCTGAGCGGGCACCAGTAATGTCTCCATTCATCCCTGTCACGTGCTAGTGTAACCTGATGGCGTATTGAGGGCTCTTTCAGAGTCAGGGGAATAAGAAACGTCGTTGTTACTGTTTTGGGCATATCGAGTAAAAAAAAATGAATTAATCAAAAAACATTTTTTAAAAGACGGCATCAGTTCTCAGGTTTAGAGTGAGGATGGGAGGCTCGTGAGTTTTCCTCCGTGACTGCCTTTCCACAAGGAGGTGACAGGGCAACAAGAGTGCCAACTGTCCGCTGGTCTGGCCCCGTGTCCCGGGGGAGAGCAGGGAGGCATTTCAGACTCGGCTCTTCCGTGTCTGACGGAGAATGACTCCACACGGGTGACGGACTGGGCTGTCTGCGGGTGTCCCCGGCCCTGGGGGTCTGAGCTTTGCCAAGCAAGGAGCCAAGTGTCAGAGAAGAGGCTTTTCTGCTTTCTTCCGGGAGGGCGTCAGCCTCTGGGCTGGGGGGCATGAGCACTGGGAGCCAGCCCGGACGCTAAGCCCGGGATTGTGACAGTGCCGGGGGTCCCCAGCCAGCAAGGGAACAGAAAACTGGAAAGCAAATGTGCAGCTGAGCCCAGGACCCCAAAGCACTTCCTCCTTCCTAGGACAGAAAACACAATGCAAACACAAACCCCAAAGCCCCACCCAGAGCCCCTCCGTTTCCTAGGGAAGGGCTAAGTTCTGTCGCTACAGAAGTTATGTAATTACAGAGGATTCTCATTCTTCCTTGAAATGCAAAGAAAAACAATAATTTTGAAATGGCTTCATTGATCACAGAATAACTACCAGCTGCAAACATTTATTCCCACCACACAAGACGTGAGCCTCCTTTATCTTAACACGAACATTATCTTGTTACAGTTAATAGTTATCGAACTGGATCACGCTGCAGGCACAGGTTGAGAAAATGGCCCGGCCTCGTAGCTAACTTAATCTTCACCCTAAACCACCCCTCGAGGTGCTACCTACGACTGCCTTGATCTGCCAGAGAAAGAATCCGAGGGTCAACGAGGTTTGGCGATTCGGAACTCACAAAGCTGGTATCATGTGAGCGATTCTGGGGCCCAGGTTCGACCCAATGATCCCTCTCTCGGAACCATCGAACACTGATCTTCTGCAATTCCCCTCTCAGGTTCTTTCTGGGGCTGGCCGGGCCCTATGCTTCAAGTTCCTTGTTAGGCCTTTGAGGGGCTTTGCTAGCCGGGGCCAATGTGGGGTTCACACCATGAATTAGAAGCCTTCCTTCCCTGGCAAGGACCCGGGAAGGGATCTTGTAGAATGAGCGAGAGTCCTAAAAGGAGTGGGAGAATTCACTGGTGAAGCACCACGGAGTTCTTGGCGGGAAGTTTTCAGGTCCGATTTCATTTCTTCTAACAGAGAGCACTTCAGGTTTTTTATTCTGAACGAGCTTTTGTAGAGGGATTCATCCACGACAATCCAGTTATCCAACCCACAGGCGTAAGGTTATTGAGACAGCCCGCTGTATTATCCTTGACTCATCAATAAAATCGGTGGCTAGATCTCTCCTCGCCTCCCCCGTCTTGTCTGGGCCTATTTTTATCCACCTGGGCTTGATGTCTGTCAGTTGTACTGATGTTCCCAGAGAACCCACTTATCATTTTATTTATCTATTTCCCAGTTCACTTGTGCCTGCCCGGACATACAGAAGGTCTTTTCTTCTGCTCACTTTGAGCCTGACTGGCTCTTTATGTACTATTTTAAGAGGGGACTTTAATTTGAGGTGTCCTTATTTGCCCAATGACGTCCTGCAAATACTCCAAATGTCTCCCGAATTTCTGCTTTAGAACACTCCCCATTTTTCATAGTCTGTGTTTTTTCCCCCTTTCACTCCGTCCAGAGAAACAGTCCGCTTTGCACTTTGATTTCCTCCTCGATCCAGGGGTGATGAGGGACATGTACATTGCCAAATAGAGGCTTCCCAGAGGCCTGCTATTCATTTTTAATTTTCATTCCCCGAGAGTGCCAAAAACATACTTTGAATGACTTTAATCATCTCCTTTCACTAAATTGGAACTTGTAATTTGGTCCAGAAAATCACCTACATTGTCTTCCTACACGTTCTGCAAGGACACGGCGAGCATATGAACGAGAATGTGTGTGCTGCTGTTGCCGGGGGTGTTCGATAAATGTTAATTCCAGGCTTCTCCATCCTGGCTGATTTCCCGTTGACTCATGCCATCAGTGGCTGGGCAGAGAGTCTGAAATTTCTAACTGTATTGGTGGCAATCTTTATGCCCCTGCACAACTCTCGGCTTTTGCTTCTCATCTTTTTAAGGTCATCAGCCTGGTGTGTGAATCGAAGGCCTGATCCCTTTATTATTAGGAAATAACCTTCTGTAGTGTGCGTTCAAAACCTGTTTCTGTGATATGACTAGAACTCCCCACCCCGTCTGAATAAAAATAATGTTAGTATTGTATGTCTTTTTCTGTTCTTTCTGCAATGTTTTGCCTATTTGTGTGTTTATACTTCAAGGGCATTTCTTGGATTTCTAGCATATAATAAAGTTTTGTGTGTGTGTGTGTGTGTGTGTGTGTGTGTGTGTGTGTGTGTGATCCAAACTGGTTTTCTGCCCTTTTAAGTAGGATCTGAGCCTCAGATTCACATAGTCAGTCTGTGCCTCCTACTTGCTCTTTTTTTTTTTTTATTAGACACAGCATTTCCTGTTTCCCTTTTTGTGTCTCTGTTTTGGGTTCACTGAATATATTTTAGGATTTTATTTGGTTACCAAAAAAAAAAAAAAGTCTCCTTACTGAGATCCAATCCACACCGCAGACAATTCAGCATATAAACGCGCACAGGTCAGTGCGTTGGAGGGTCCGGAGTTGCTTTGCTCTCATCACACTCACTCAGAGCCCTCCCACCGCCACAGAGAGGACGGCCAGGGTGTCCACACAGCCCACACTCCGGGCTGCCCAGCCGCTGGCCAGCGCTATTCTCCCTTCTGTGCTCATGGAGGGGTTTGTTCTGCTGTGTGTGCGTGTGTATGTGTGTGCTTGTCTGCGTGTGTGTGTGTGCGTGTGTATGTGTGTGCTCGTCTGCGTGTGTGTGTGCGCGCCTGTGTGTGTGTGCGTGCATGCACACGCACATGTCCCTTTAAGACAGGGTTCTCTCACTTAGTGGGAATCTCGGATTATCCGTGACATTTCAGTGTCCGTTTGCAAATCCTGGCTGAACACGACCTAGAAGGGCTTGGCAGAAATGGACAGAGAGGAACCTGGCTTCGGACACGCAGCGAGCGCTACATGGGGCCACAGGAAACACAATGGGAAAGCTAACTGATCCACACAACAGTGCGTGTGAGTGTGTGTGTGTGAGTGTGAGAGGTGGGGGAGGTGAGGGCTGAGGGGAGGGGCCCTGGGGTCCTTGAGGCGGGAGGTGGGTGTGGTGCTGGAATGATGAGCTTGGGAAACCATCTCTGGCCTTCTTGTAAATCACAGAACCGCCATAAGCTAAAGGTAAGTCTTATTTGATGGTTTATTTGGAGGCACCACCTGGCTATGCTCCGGGCTTACCTGGGGCTCTGCACCCAGGCAGGGTTGGGGTGCCGGGGATCAAACCCAGATAAGGGGGCGTGCAAGGCAAGCATCCCACCCGCTAGCCCACCTAGCTCTCATTCTAGATCCTTAAAAAGAGTTCGGGCGGCGGGGGGGGGGGAGCAAAATAAAGATACTGGCAGAAGGGAAAGGCTCTTCGACCAGGGCAGGGCCTCTGAGAATGTCCACGGTACGATTCAGCGATGGCCGGACAGTGAGGTGAGGGCCAGCTGCAAACCTGGCCTCCACGCTTTCTTCTGACTCTGGGATCTCTGTGGCTCTTGCCTGACGCCTGACGTCTCGAGACCAGTGTTCCGGACGTCACCTCTGCTTCGGCTGATCTTCACGTGGGTGACTTCAGGTGAGAGACCCAATCCAGGCTCTGTCATCCCAGGCAGAATCGGGGGTGGGTATGCAAAGTATATTTTGAAGCAATCCCCAGGGATGCAACTGACACGGAGCGTTTTGCTCAATCTCTCAGAGTGCTCCTCTCCCAGATTATTGAATTTAAGTTTCTCATATCTCAATTTTTTTATACCTTCCCTCCACCTGGCAACCAAATAATAGCTCTCAACGGAGAGGGAGCTGGCCTTCTGTGGGAGGCGGGGGGTGGGCAGGAGGCTGATAGACGGGGTGGGTTTCGTCACCCAGTTCCTTGCCCAGAGAGCAGAAATATGAAAGGAGCATGAAAGGTTCGCTCCAGCGGGCAGGCAAGGCGGACAGGAGAAGCAGGAGACAACCCCCAAGGCTGGGAAGCAAGGAGAGGGGCTCACTCCCGACATGGGGCTGTGACTCTGGTGCTGTGTCACCGCAGAGACTTCTGGGGTGGGGGGCAGGAGGCGGGGGCGCATGTGTCGTGGTCTTGCTGGCTGCATGCCTGCTGGCTTGTTCTGGAAGAAAACTGTCTCCGCCCAGGACAACAGACATGTGTGTGCCCCTGAAGGTGAGGGCCTTGAACCCCAGAGTCCAACCTGAGCTAGGCCCTCGACCCCCTTGTTCTTCCCCCTAATTATCAAGCACAATAGGACTCCTGGGGGCTGCCCCTGTGCCTCTGAGGCCACCGAGGTCACATTAACAGGCTCGAAATGGTAAGTCCCGGCCTTGCAAACAGGAGGTTCTGAATTTTAGCTTTAGGAACCGCTCAGGCTGATCCCACCAAACTCTACTGCAAAATCAGGGCCCCCAGGAACCCATGCTGTCAATTAGGGACTCCCGACACCTGGTGCTTCTGGTCCCCTGGCCTCAATTACTCCTACCAGCGGCCTCGGTCCTTCCTTCCTTCCTCCTTCCTTCCTTCCTTCCTCCCTCTCTCCCTCCCTCCCTCTTGCCCCCTCCCCCCTCCCTCCCTCCCTCCCTCCCTCCCTCCCTCCCTTCCTTCCTTCCTTCCTTCCTTCCTTCCTTCCTTCCTTCCTTCCTTCCTTCCTTCCTTCCTTCCTTTCTTCCTTCTTTACTCCCTCCTTTCCTTCCTCCCTTCCTCTCTTCTTCCCTCCCTCCCTCCCTCCCTTCCTTCCTTCCTTCCTTCCTTCCTTCCTTCCTTCCTTCCTTCCTTCCTTCCTTCCTCCCTCCCTCCCTTTCTTCCTTCCTTGCTTCCTTCCTCCCTCCCTCCCTCCCTTCCTCCTTCCCTCCTTCCCTCCCTCCCTCCCTCCCTCCTTTCCTTCCTTCCTCCCTTCCTTCTTTCCTTCCTTCCTTGCTTCCTTCTTTACTCCCTCCTTTCCTTCCTCCCTCCCTTCCTTCTTCCCTTCCTTCCTTCCTTGCTTCCTTCTTTACTCCCTCCTTTTCTTCCTCCCTTCCTCTCTTCTTCCCTCCTTCCCTTCCTCCCTCCCTTCCTCCCTCCCTCCCTTCCTCCCTCCCTCCCTCCCTCCATCCCTTCCTTCCTTCCTTCCTCCCTCCCTCCCTCCCTCCCTCCCTCCCTCCCTTCCTTCCTTCCTTCCTTCCTTCCTTCCTTCCTTCCTCCCTCCCTTCCTCCCTCCCTCCCTTCTTTCCTTCCTTCCTCCCTCCCTCCCTCCCTCCCTCCCTCCCTCCTTTTCTTCCTTCTTTCCTTCCTTTCCTTCTTTCTTTCCTTTTTTTATAGAATCACTGTGAGATACAGCTACAAAGCTTTCATGATTGGGCTTCAGTCATACAATGATCAGATACCCATCCCTTCACCAGTGCACATTCCCCACCACCAATGTCCCCAGTATCCCTCCTGCCATCCCCACCCCATCCCCTGCCTTTATGGCAGGCACTTTCCTTCTTTCTCTCTCTACGTGTGGGCTGGTTTGCAACACAGATACTGGGAGGCCATCGCGTTTGGTCCTTTACCTACTGTCAGCACACATCTCCCATCCCGAGCATCCCTCCAGCCATGGGTGACCCCTTCTCTATCCCAGCTGCCTTCTCCCCCAGCTCACGGGGCAGGCTGCCAACCATGAACAATCTTCCTGGCCCCCGTCTCTGCTGTCCTGGGGTGTCAGTCTCATACTATGTTATTTTATATCCCACAGATGAGTGCAGTCACTCTGTGTCTGTCCCTCGCCTTCTGATTCGTTTCACTCAGCACGATCTCTCCAGGTCCACCCACTTACACTATGCAGCTGTCGGAAACTACGAAGTTAAGACCCTTTCTTTCTGCCTCCTGACCTGAGCTCAGATTTTGGTCCTTTGAGTTATCAGTTCAAAACTTGAGATTTCTTAGGACCAAAGAATTTACGTAGCAGGATTTCAACACTGTATTTTTCTTTCTGACTCCATGATCTCTGGCTAATTAAAATCCTTCGGCCCTCATGGATGCTCCTGGCTCGGCTGATTCTCAGGTCCAGGGGGAGCGACTAGAAGCTCCCACCCAAAGCCAAGTGCCTCTCAGAAACCTTAAATCAGAAGGTATCAGAAATCAAATCGCTGATCTTAATCACTCTGCCCGCCGTACATGTCTCAGATCAAATACCATTTTGTCCTCTTTCTCCCCTTTAGGGGGAAATTAATTAAGCTCTAATTATGCCGACAGAAAAAATAGAAGCTACAATAAAATTATTTTTTTTTATAAAAAAAGCTATTAACAAGGTCTGAGCACAGAGCTTGTTATAACCCAGGGAATGAGGCTCATTTGAATTTTATGGCCTTTCCACTTACATCTTTTTATTAAACCTTTTCTTACAACGCTCAATATGTCTTCTTTCGACGGTATAATCATCCTCGGGAATTTTCAGGTGTTAAATTAGATACGTGGGGCTCCCAACCCTTCTTGCATTCAGCTGGAACATGGTGTAACCCAGAAGGCAGATTAACCATCTTTTTTTTTTTAAAAAAAAAAACTGATTAAAAAGTTCAAACCAAGTTGACGACCCCGCCCCCATCCTCCATCTCAAAGGAAGTCTGACGAACGGCGTCACTGTGGCCCAGGCAAGCAAGAAGGGAAGTCGAGTTTCTCTAGGGAGGAACTGACCACGTGGGTGCCATCAGGCGTGGCAGAGCATGTTCCTGTGGGACTCAGGGAGGCAGTGAGGGGGCTGGGTGGTGGGGGAGGGGGCCTGTCACTGCCCTGAGTGTCAGAGTTCTGAGTGGACCCCAGGCTGGGGGACCAGGCCCATGTTGGGGCGGCGGGGAGGGGAATAGGGTCAACATAGGGGCCTGCAGAGTTTTAAGGAACCGAGAGCCCTGGCAGTAAAATGTTTCAGTATTTGTGGCTTAGAACCAGGAATCAGCCTCAGGAGGTGGGCAACACTCTTTGGTCGACTTGATCCTACACTAATCGGGACTGACCTTGTACACATCCGAGGGCCTCGGTCTATCAGGACAGGCATCTGCATAATGGGTTTATCTCAAGGGATACTTTCTCAGGAGGAAGCGCAGAGCCAGGGAAGTCAGAGGAGCCCTGCCTCAGTGGCTTTCCGAAGTGATGCGGGTTTACCCTGATGTCAGGTTCCTCTTATCTACCCATTTCCCCATCCTCCTGACTCTGCCTTAACCCTTGGTCCCCAACAGCCCCTCCACCCAGAAGACGTGACCTGTGGGACTCCCCTGCAGGGCAGAAATGCAGACTGGGTCCCCAAGTCTGTCCTGCCACCCTTGCACCTCGTGGCTGGGGCCCCTCACAGAGTGGGGGTCTCTGGAGACACATTCTCAAGCCCACCACCTGTCCCAGTGGCATCCAGACTGCCTTTGGGGCCCGAGCAGCCAGACCTGGGCCTTAAAAATGGGTTGAAAATAGGGCTGGAGCAATAGCACAGCGGGTAGGGCGTTTGCCTTGCACGCGGCTGCACCGGGTTCGATTCCCAGCATCCCATATGGTCCCCTGAGCACCGCCAAGAGTAATTCCTGAGTGCATAAACCAGGAATAACCCCTGTGCATCGCTGGGTGTGGCCCAAAAAGCAAAAAAAAAATGGGTTGAAAATGGCAAATGCAGGTGTAAAGTTCATGGGCGTGGTGAGAAACACCCAGTTTGATGGGGTTTGGGACTGTATCCCCCCAGACGTATAGTCTTATGAACAACGTCACCTCAGAATCTTCTAAAACAGTGAACGGAAATCAGGGGGACGATCCGGCTGGACAAATCGTTAACTCGATACACACGCTGCTCACCCGGGTAGACCCCCAGCGCCCCGAGATGATCCCCGGAGCACTGCCAGGAGTGGTCCCTGAGCGCAGAGCCAGGAGGAGGCCCTGGGCACTGCTGGGTGTGTGGGCCGTTTCCTCCACAGAAAAGGGAGGATTCACCTGGCGGGGGGGCACCACAAGCCGGAGAACGCTCCGCACCCCAGACCGGGCTGGCAACACCAGGGTGCCCAGACGGAGAAGGTGCAGAGTCCCCGCCTCCTCCAGATGGAATCCCGGCGACACTGAGCTTCTACTAACATGGCTCCAGTATATGGGGACCGGGACTATGTCTCCAAACCACGCGACCTTTCCTGATATACAAAAAACCTCTCAGAAATGGCTCCCCTGGCCCTGATTGGCCATGATCCCAGAGGAACAGAAACCAACCTCGGAACACAGCGGCTGCTGGCAGAAATGCCCCTGGAATGTGGACTAAGCTATGGCCCCGTGCAGCCCCGGGAGGGGAAGGGTTTTTGTCCCTCGGCCTTTTCCCCTTTGTGGCAGCATGGCGACTGCCACCTTTCAGAGCCAACTGGACAGAGAGGTAGGAGCTTGCGGTGATGGGGAATGCAGGAAATCTCGCTATGGGGGGAGGGGCAGAACCGGCCCTGCTCCCCACCCAAACGAGACCCTGAGAAGCCGCCCACAAACGGCTCCTCCGCTCCTGAACAGCCACGATCCCAGAGGCACACAAACCAATCTCGGAACGCAGCAGCAGAAATACCTCTGGACTTAATTACTAAAATACCAGAATTCCAAAACCACGCGGCCACTTTCACGGCTGCACAATATCATATGCTCTTCATTATCAGCAATAGAAAACAAATGATCTAATGATGCCTTTTCAACAGGTCTGATTGTTGGGGGGGGGAAATTCCAAATAATAATAGTGGGTTTTCTGTCGAAAATTGAGTGTAATCAAAGTAAAGAGAGAGTAAAGTGAAAATCATCTGCCACACAGGCAGGGTCGGGGGCGGGAGAGGGGGTATGCTGGGGTTCCTGGCAGTGGAACACGTGCACTGGTGAAGGGATGGATGTTTGATCATGGTAGGACTGAGACTTAATCCTGAAAGCTTTATAACTGCTTTCCCGGTGATTCAATTAAAAAAAATGCACCCAAAAAAAAGAAAGAAAGAAAAGGGAGGATTCACAGATTTTCAGGGAAGAGAAAAACACTATACATCAGAGAAGGTCCCATAGATATAAGAGAAGGTAACACGAGCCCTGCCACCTCCTCCCCCCACCAGAACTGGCACGTTCCACCTAGCTGGCTCCTAGAGGAATTGAAAACAATCTCCTCATTTATCTTAAAAGTGAAAGGATTTTGGATTCGATTTGAGTAATTATTCCGGGATGTGTACACACATATTTATCAGACCGTGGCTATCTCGGAGAATCCATTACCGCTTGCTGGGCTCAGACGCTGGGCCCAGTACACACAGAGACTTCTTCAAGATTTCAAGACACCTCCATGGGCAGGGCTGGGTTCTGAGAGCCCCTGGTCCAGTCCTGGCCTTGAAACTCCTCCTCCTTCTCCCCGCCTTGGTCTTGATCCTCTCCCCAGGCCGTAGGTGCTGCCTCAAACTTTTTTTTGTTTTTTTTTTTGTTTTTTTGTTTGTTTTTGCTTTTTGGATCACACCTGGTGATGCACAGGGGTTACTCCAGGCTCTGCACTCAGGAATTACTCCTGGTGGTGCTCAGGGGACCATATGGGATTTGGGAATCGAACCCAAGTCGATCTCATGCAAGGCAAATGCCCTACTTGCTGTTTTTTTTATTTGGGGTCACACTGGCAATGCTCAGGGGTTATTCCTGGCTGGTGGTGCTCAGGGGACCATATGGGATGTTGGGAATCAAACCCAGGTTGGCCACGTGCAAGGCAAACACCCTACCTGCTGGTTTTTTTATTTGGGGTCACATCGGCAATGCTCAGGGGTTATCCTGGCTCTGCACTCAGGAATTACTCCTGGCAGTGCTTGGAGAACCATATGGGATGCTGGGAATCGAACCCATGTCAGCCGTATGCAAGGCAAACACCCTCCCCGCTGGGCTATCGCTCCAGCCCCTGCCTCTACTTTTTGATGTCTGCAAAGTGACCCATATTTCGTTTCCACTAAAAAGCCATTCTCAAGGGTCTCTGCAGTGCATGTTAGTGAGGCTTATTGGGGGGGATGGGGAGGGGGCGCGGAGAGATGAGGGGAGAAGACAGCGGTGTCGGGCTGGCGCCTACAGAGACAAACACATGAGGGACCGTTTTCGGGAACTGCACAACCCGGTGGTTAAAACACAGCTATTCTGATAGTTCCAATGATCTAAATGCATAATTAAATGAACTATTAATAAAGATAATAAATATGGAAGAGGCATTACTTATTAATTACCCCCACTGCATTTTATCATCCGTGCGGCTGGAGTTATTTGTCTGCCGTGTTTATGTGGTGGAAATCCCTTCGTTGTATTCACTGATTTTTCATATCGGTGGAATAAAACTTAGCCACGATGGGAATATCACTGCTACATAAATGGGCAAATGCCCCAGACCCAGGCTGGGCCGGCTGTTCTGTTGGTTGTATAGACTTAGATACAAACAGAGACGATACTAAAGGGGGTTACACGCATGTCATATCTGTGACTAGCTCCCTGCCCCCCTCCAAGTCTGTAAACCACGGCCCCATCCAGTGAGGAAGTTGCTTACGCCACTGACCAATGGCGATGCTCTGAACCATCTGTCTTCCTCATTTCCCTTCTCCTTCCTCAGCCATATAAGCAGCACTACTCATGAACGACCGATGTGGGTCATCAAGGACCGGTTTGTGGGTTCCGTTGCTTCTCCCTTCCGGGCCGGGGGGAAGACTGGCCGGTGGAGTTGTCTCTGGATCCAGCACGCAGGAGAAAAGGGGGCCAGGGGGTGAAACCCACCTCTGCGGTGGTGGAGATTGGCTGAAGGATCCCAGCATCCACAGAAAACTCAACTGACTCCAGAGCACGGACCCGAGGGGAAGTCCCACCTGCAGAGGGCAGAGGGCA